>NC_056728.1:1626642502-1626682502 GCF_019279795.1 Protopterus annectens | reverse complement strand
GTAGAGGTGGTTACTGACTTGAAACTGTAGTTTTATTTTCCCTTTTGGGTCTATTCCTGCTTCTTTCCAGCCCCTGCTATCAAGCACGCTTTAACGTGCTTTAGCGCGATTTAGCGCAGAGTTGCCACTAGAGCAGCATCGGGCAGTGCCGGTTAAACAAGGTTAAACTCTTTCTGGCTCCAGAAAGTCTGTTCTTCAATTTTTCCCTTAGAACTGCTCTGTAAGGAACCTAAACAGTTTACACCTACACTAAAAAGTGCAGCACTTGTTCCAAATAGCTTTTTCTTCTCAAAAAGCTCAGCACTCGTCTTATAAGCATATCCCTTTTCTTATAAGCATTCTCTTTGCAGGTCAAGCACTCCTATATTATACAAATCTCTCACTAGCAAAACCCCCCAGGAGTGCCCACTTCCCTGCTAAGCCCACTACTTTTCTGTCTCATACCAACTCATAATTCTTTCTAGCATGTCGAAGGGTCAGATGCTGGCGTCCTCTCCTGCCCATTTGGTGAATCTGGGAATTCTGAGACAATGTTACAATTGCCTCATGTACACGGACAACCCTCTCCTCCTCCCACGTAACACTAACATTTGTGAGAGATGCAGCTATTTAGCCAGACTGGAGGCTGAGCTCTCTCAACTCAGGACTGGCAAGATCAGGCAGGAGGAGAAGGCAACTACACACACCACAATACCAGTCTCACATAACTCAACCACACCACTGAATCAAACACATAAACACACTAAGACATACTCGGAGGCTCTGAGTAAAAATTTACCTAAACAGCAGAGGCCTCCAAAGCAGACACCCAAGCAACTGTGAACTCAATACACCACACAAACAACACATAAACAACAAAATCAGTGTGCAAAGCAGTCACTGCCCTTAAGGCCAAATACAACACCAAATATACTTGTCATAGGTGACTCCATAGTCAGACACACTGACGTCCCGCTCACCAGACTGAGTAAGGAGAAGGTCACAGTAAGCTGCCTGTCGGGCGCTAGAATCCGCCACATAACACAAGCACTCAGGTCTCTCAACAGCAGGTACAAGTACGACTCAGTCATTGTCCACGCTGGTGTCAACGACCTGAGACGTACCTCCTTGGACTACATGAAAAGAGACATTGAGGAGCTCTCTGATTATGTAGCCCAGGCAGGTATGACCCTGACCTTGAGCAGTATCCTACCTTCACCTAGAATGATGCCACAACACAGTGATAAGATGATCAGCTTTAATAATTGGCTTAAATTCTGGTGTCATTCAAAGGGATCAATGTCTGTCTGCCTGGGATGACATGCTGGACAAGCCACGCTGCTTCATGAGGGACGGCTTGCACCTCTCACCGCGAGGCTTCTGGATATTCGCCAAGGCTCTTGCCACCCGCATAGTGCCTTTTTAGGCAAGGCTCAAATTCTAAACCTACCACCCTAGAACACAAAAAGTAAAAAACTAAGGGTAATGCTGCTCAATGCCAGAAGTCTCAGTCTCAAGATGCACGCACTCGAGGCCCTTCTCAGTATGGAGAACATCGATGTCTGTGCTGTGACAGAAACCTGGTTCAAGGCTCATGAGAGCACCCCAGCACTAGCAGGTTTCACCTCATATCATGCGTTCCGGCCCCAAAATCCGGACAACACCAAGAAAGGAGGGGGGTGTCCATATTCATAAAGGACACCCACACCTCAAGGTTGGTGGCAACGCACGATGCATCGGAGACCATCCAGGTGCAATTAACCATAGGCAAGACTGCTCTGCAATTTGTAGCATGTTACAGGCCACCCTCTCAAACTCAGGAACCTCACATGGCCTTCCTGAAAACAATGGAGGGATAAATGTATCTCCAAACACCATCATACTAGGTGACTTCAACTACCCTAATATAGACTGGGAACACTACTCAAGCCCAAACACTCTAGCCCCAAGGTTCCTGGAGTTCATAAACTCAAATGCCATGGAACAACTAGTCACCATCCCCACAAGAGGAGAAAACATACTTGATCTCATCATCACGAACATGGGATCACAATGTTCAACACGGAAGTATACCCCTCACTGGTGAGATCAGATCATAAACTAATCTCGCTGGAGGTCCTCATCCCGCCCCCACCTGAAATAAAAAGACCACAGTGAAAAACTTCTCAAAAGCCGACTTCACACTTCTAAAAATTAGTGTGGTCTCCTTTAAGGCCCCTGAGCCAGTGGTAAACATTACTCAAACCGCTGAATCACTTACAAATGCCTTCTACCAGCACCTACAGGACTGCATGGATCAGGCAATCCCAAACAAAACTAAGACTCTTTGTACCAAAGGCAAGCGTCCAGTCTGGTGGACCCCAGCCATAAACAAGCTCTACAACAAAAGAAGGAAGCTACTACAAGATAGAGCAAAATCCTTGAAAGGTAAGACACCTTTGATCATTATAAGTAAAAAAGCTCTCATAAAATCATCCAAGGCAAATTTTGAGAGAAAAATCGCCAAGGACTCAAAAGACAATCATAAGGCCTTCTTTAGCTATGTTAGAAACCTAGGAGGAAACTCCCAGATATGCTCAGAATTAGTTCAAAATGATGTGAAGATTACTGAACCTACACACATTGCCAACATACTGGCTGACAGGTTCAGTGCAAACTTCTCCCCTCCCCAAAGGAGAGATATCTATACCAGAGGATTGTAGCCCCCAAACATCTCCAAAGCCCAGGTGAGAACTGCTCTCTCCAAAGCAAAAACACAGCATCCATGGGACGGATGGTGTCCCGGCTGTGTGCTCCATGAACTCAATGAGGAATTAAACCCGCAGTTAGGACAGCTGTTTAATCTTAGCCTCACCTCAGGATACGTACCCAAGGAGTGGCGCCGGCGACTGTGGTCCCACTTCACAAGGCGGTGCCTCCACCGACCCTGGAAATTACCATCCCATTAGCTTGACAAGCCTTATCTGCAAAGCCATGGAGAGGATCATAATGGAACTCATAAATAAAGACATAGGGAACTTGCAGACTTTGGATCCAACCCAGTTTGGCTTTGTCAAAGGCAGATCATGCCTTTTAAACTTGGTTGACTTTTTCGAGACAGTCACCAAGGCCATTGATGAGGAAAGGCAGTCCATACAGCCTACCTTGACCTGGCAAAGGCCTTGACACAATACCCCACTCAGGTATCATCGAAAAACTCATCAGCTTGAATGTAAACCCATACATCACAAGATGGGTTGCAAACTGGCTAAGTGACAGAACCCACAGGGTCAGAGTTGCTGGAGCCATGTCAGACTCAAAGCCTCTCACAAGTGGTGTCCCACAGGGCTCAGTCCTGGGTCCACTCTTGTTTGGCATCTACTTTTCTGAAGTACAAGCAAACACAGGAGGGTTATGGCTGACAAAGTTTGCAGATGACTGCAAACTGGGTGCCATAGTCGAAAACACATCTGACACAGATATCCTTCAGAAGGGCCTCACAGAAACGGATAACTGGTGCCAGAGCCATGGCCTAAAGTTAAATGCCAAGAAATGCATAGTCATACCCTTCGGGAAAAACAAGGTTACCCCTAGCTACCATATAGGTGGCAATCCACTGAGCACAGAAGAAGTCATCAGGGATCTGGGGACCCAGGTTGACAGTAGCCTTTCGTTTGACACTCATGTTGCTAAAGTAGTTAGGAAAACCTTCTACATTGCCCACCTGATCATGAAGGGATTCACATCTAGATCAAGGGAGGTCATCGTCCCTGTACTCATCACTCATTAGACCTATGATTGAGTACAATGCCCCATTCGGAATGTATCTGACCCGACACCTGCAGCAGCTGGAAAGGCCCCAAAAGTTCCTCACCAAAAGGATAAAGGGTCTCAAAAATATGTCTTATGCTGCCCGACTGAAAGAACTCCAGCTCTATTCAGTCTCATACCGCTTGCTCAGAGGTGACCTGTGCCTGACATATAAGGCCATGTCAAACCCTGATTTGATGAATATGCTTCACCTCAAAAATCTAGATCCCTCAGAACCACAAGGCGGAGACTTAAACCTTGACACGGTTATTAATAGAACATGCTGGAGGGATAGATTCATCACCCAGAGACTCCCTATGCTGTGGAACAAAATCCCGGTGCATGTGAGGCAGAGCACCTCGCTGGCCTTGTTCAAGAGGAATCTTGACCAATGGATGGGGGATCGCAGATATACCCCAGGGATTACTTCAGTGTCACTGCTTGACAGAGGCACAGCAAAATAATAGGCATAGTTTTATTCAAACTAAAGGGGTGGCGAAAGCCAAATAACTATGGGCTAGGCTTATAAATGCCCTTGGGCAGATAGCCTAGTATGAACCTATGAACCTATGAACCTATGAAACAGAATCATGAGTGGTATCCAGGTAGCAGGTCAGCCAACCAGGGAGGGTAAGACTGAGTCAGTCACACTAGCTTGCCAGTGCTGGGGGTGGGAGGTGGTCTAATCTGTTGAGGCACAGATTCAGTTCAGCAGCCTAGATGATGGCTTTTTGTGATCTTCTTTTACTCCAAAAGAAAACAAAGTTACTTTGTTTCACATGAGGGCTGTTGGTTGGGAGACATTGAGGATAAAAAATATAAAAAAGAACCATGTATGTTCTGACATTTATTGCAGTGGACTAAAGCTCTGACTTGTTAATGATCTGCTTCTTGTGATAAGGGTACAGAGTTTTAAACTTTCCATTTTCAAATGCCTATTTTATGATGTTGCATGAGTCACTTAACCATACAGTGACTTGGGGCAATTGGAAATTTGAGCTAGGGTCCTTAATTATCTCCTGTACTGCATGCCGAGTTACTACCTATGAACCTATTATAAATAATAAAACAAGAGGCAGGCTGTGGTAGGCAGATTTAAGGTTAAACTGAATTCATGTGCCGATCAGGTGAAATTACTTTGTCATATTTGAAAGAACTCACAGATTGTTTAATCTTTCATAACATTGTCTGTAAGCCAGAAAGAATGAACATTAGTAACAACAGAGTATATTGATTCATGAAAAGTATGTGAACCATGTCACAGATATGCTTTACAAGATGTGTGGCTAGTGGCATTATTAAAGGAAAATATCTTGCTACTAATCAAGTGTGTAGTGCCTGTACAATGAGAAATAATTTAAACAATAATTTAAACAAAGTGAGTAAAGTAAAGAAAACAAACCTGAAACTGAAAAGTAAGCATATTCTGGAATGAAGCCGTGAAGGGGTACTATTTATGGTGCAATAAGTGTTGAGAATATGTATAGAGTTAATAGCCAGCACAAACAACACAGTTAATTGTGATCTGTACAGAGAAGCTCAAAACCAATATACCGAGTACAATGTTTAAACTAGATACTGTTGCAAATTGCAATGCAATATCTACTCAGATATACAAGTACAGAATGCAAAAGAGAGAAACCTGGTCATTTTTATGCCACCTCTTTACTGATTCAAGCTATCATGTAAATCCATTGGGTCAGAAAAGGGTTTACTTGTAAAAATAAAAAAATACAAATGGAAGGTCCTGCCTGCAAAATTAGGTCTTTCAGCCAATCAGAATTATTGTATGATGAAAACAATTTTGTGTGAATGCATTGAATGATTATCTGCTTTTGTGAGTATGAAGACTTAATTACTCTTTGAAGTACACCCACTTCATATCTATTGTACATTGTTACCAGTAGTGTGGGCTCCAAAGAATTTTCCAGTAGTTTTCAGGAGAAAAGTGAAGAAAAAAGTGAGAAGTATGGAGTGCTTTATGCAAAACAGTTTGTGTCTACAAGCAGCATGGCCACTGCTGAGAATCCAGACACACTTTATACATACATCAGTCATTAGACCTTCCAGATCCTATTAAAGCTATGAAGATGGAAAATTATCTGTATTGGACAGAAATACAGAACACTTACAATGGTGATACAGAAAAAAAGGTTTCTGTCCCAAAAGTTTGGCACACCTTAAGACATACCTTAAGGTAGGACAGATGAGCAAAACGTGCACCCTGTTGGAAAATGGAAATGTCTACTAGATGACCTTTATCTGAAGAAAAGCTTAGCTCCAAGCAAGACTCTTGGAAAGACATTCTAAAATGTAAGTACAGCAGGTGTGAATCGCTCAAGTCCTCTAGCTATGGTCTATGTTGAGAAGCGAACCCACTTACAGAAATAAACTTTTTGTATTACCTGACTCCTGGGTAGATGTTAGGCTCTGTACCACACAGATGGATTAGGAAATATCTTGGTCATGAGTGAAACTTAGAAGCCAAGCAGTTAACCTCATGGTATGAAAGTCTGGGTGAGGCTGTCCATAAAGATGAGGCAGGAGGCTTATGTAGGGTCTCAGGAGAGCAGTCTTGTCCAACAGATATTGCCAAAGCAGACGAAACACATTTGTTGAGTCTAGAAAAAGGGTTATTGGAATGACTTTGGTTGTGTTCACCTTGGCCCTCTCAAGAAATTTTGGAATGAGGGTTAATGGAGAAAAACAATAAAAGTGTCCTGATGGTAACTTCTAGACCAATCTATTGTTCTACAATCATTCTATGGTATAAATAATGGAATATAAATTTTGCACTTATGGTTGGATAGGCAGTAACATTTCCCCCAGTGATTGAACAGGATCCAAGCTGTCACTGGGATGAGGGACCATTTGTGTCAACAGAAAATTGCTGAGCATGCTGATGATGGAACTGGCTTGTCCAAGAATATGGGTAAGTACAAGAAGAAGACTGCAAGTAAGAGCCTATTCGCATATTCTCAGGGACTTCAGACAAAGTTGATAGGAGTGGGTCTCCCTACTCATTTATATACAAAACAAATAATGGTGTCAGAATGGATATCAATCACACCTCTGAGCAGGGAGTCCTGAACAGCTTTCATTTCCCAGATAATGATGATGTGCAACATGACTTCTTGGTCAGACCAAGCTCCATGGACTTCTGCTCTGCATAATTCCCCTCATCTCAATGCAAAGGCATTCATGGTTAATGTTGTCCTGATGGATGAGGTATGAAAGTGTCTGCCTAGAGACTGGCTAGATTCAAGAATCCATCAACAAAGAAAGGCTTTAGCTTTACAGTTCTTTAAAATCTTTGCAGGAGAAATGAGTGAATAAAACAACTGATTCTACTGGACTTTGAGGGTCCAGGGAAGGACTCTTAGCAATGGAGTGCTATGAAGACTTTTGAAGCCTTCAGGCTTAGTGTTCAAGGCTAGGACTGTATGATTACTGATTATGTGCAGAGCAGTAGTTTTAATGAGAATAATCTTTTTTTCAGTGAAGATGAGCTTGGCAAGGCAGGCTGTTCTCAGTACAGCCTATGAGCATTATATTTTCAGAGGGCAAACAGACTGAGAATGAAATCTGTGGAGCCAATCAGGTTCTGTATGAATGGAACTGCTATAATAAAGTCATTCAAGTAAGGGGAGACCCTAGACTATGCCATGGGTTGAAAAGAGCTGCCTCATATAAGAACATGCCCTTGGTGAACACTCTGGGAGCCGTGGTGAGACCACATTACAGATTCCTGAACTGAAAATATCTAGTTCATACAAAGAAATGAAAGAATCTCCAGGTCTCCTTTGCCATTTTGATGTGCAAGAACCTCATAAAAAACAATCTTATTTAAAGAACTAGACACTGTATAAACTAGAGTGGGACACTTAGCAGAGTTACCAACTGGCTGTTCTGTTACAGGAGCACAATTTAATCACCTTTAAAACCCAGTCATCAAAATGACAAGCTTTTAAAAATACTTAAAACTGAAGTCTGCATACTTCAGCAAAAATCTGAATCCATAATCAAAGAATGTTTCTTGTATGCCAACTGCTGACATCAGAGGCTTGACCTGCAAGTGGATGATTGATTGTCCTTTATATTTACATTTAAAACTGAGATAGTGTGCAATATAGCTACAAACTGATGTGAAAACATAACATGCCAAAGTCCCCTCTTGCCTTTAACTGCAGCCATCATTGCAGAGCAGAACAAAAGTAAGTAAAATGGGATAGTAACACATTTCTACAAAGAGGTGACACCTTAATCTGGAAGTTGCAAAATGACAGTAATAAACTGACCCATGCAGAATTCATTCTGCAGCTGGAACCTCCTGCAGGAAAAGGAAGGTCAGACTGAAAAACTCAGTTTTGACAAAGCAGTTAATCACATCTTCTCCTGTGACAAAAAGTCATAAATTGCATGACAAAATAAGACAATGCACACAGTCTGTACTCACCTATTTAACAATAGTTTAATGACTGACAACAAGTTATTGATAAGAGTTATCAGGATGACAGTGAGTGGCAAAATCTGGAAACAGTTTAAAACAGCTGTTACAGAGTTAAATGGAAATGCTATAGGATACTATTTTGATATGTTTCCACATTTGTGGATTGTATAGGGATAAGCATGGGACCCTTGGAAGATTGTACTAAACCAACATAGTCAAAGTATTGCTTGAATACGAGCTATTTCCTTTTAAATAAAAAATGAATTACCTTAAAGAACAAAAATGACAGGGGAGGATAAAGACAGATCATTGGAATTTGGGAGGAAAGAGAAGCTGCAGTGTAGAAAAACAAATTAGGTCTCATACTGTACAGTAATAATTAACTAGAGACAGGTAAAAATAAAAATGTATGCATAGCATTCTTGGTAATATTACTAGCAACCACATGACGCAAGGAATTTGTATCATAAGCATTTAAATCAGCATTTGTCAGTCTTTTAGTAAACAGATGCATGGCTTAAGAAATCTTGCCTAATTAATTGAGATACACTTTAGAGCACATTAAAGAAGATGAGGTTAACTGGTTATTTTTTCAGTGCTGTTTCTCTGTAATAATGTTCAACAACTGCTTGCTGCCAATTAGTAAAAATGGTATTAATACATATTTCTGCTATTTTGCAACATGCTTTTGCATATGAAAGTAAATTGAAAACATTGAATTGTCTGTGAAACTGAAACTCCTAATAGATTTGTGTTTGACTAAAAAAATCTAATCTAAAGTTCAAGTTGCAGTGGAATATATAAATTTGCCTTCATCCAAAAGTGAAAAAGGACAGGGCAGGCAGGATGAAAGTCCATTCCATATATCTATTCAGCATAACTCCAGCAACAGCCAGTAGAGGATGGGAATACAATTTGCAGTCTTGCAAGAGTTAAGAGTTATGAAATGCAGGACTCTCCAGGTAAAGCTTTCCATTTGGAAAGACAAACTGGGAAGTGGTGGTGTAAAAACCAAAAACTGTTGTTATTCGAAGAGTCGCTAATTCCAGTCTGCCTTATCTAGCTTTTAAAAGGTATCACTTAGCAGTCCACATAATGCAGCTAAATACTCAATAATGCCAATATATCCTGAAATAAGTTCAATACAAAATTCCATGGAGGGGGGGGTGCAACATGTACCTGCTGTAAGAAGATCTGAAGCAATGCTATCTGTTTCTGCAGTATAACAGAGTTTGCTTTATATTGGAATAATAGTTAACAGCTTGATGGCTATCTTACTGCCTCCAGAATAAAAAAAAAATATTTACAAATTTAAAAAATAGGCAGTAAGAAGAAAAAAATGTATTTTGCTTGTGTAAATCTCCAATATAGTTATAAGTGATTATAGATGAGTCAATACAGACTGTAGAAATGGGTATGTTAGGAAACGCTTAGATGTCTGAGCAGCTGGGTAGTATATTTTCCCTGCTGTGTTTGAATAAGGATTGGGTAAGGGGTCTTCTTACTGCCTCTGCTGCCGTATGATGCTGTACAGAGATTCCTGATTATCCATTAGCTGTATATCTTGCATCGCCTTCATCCATCTTTCTTGCAAAGACATATGAGAACCTACTGTTTTAGGCAGAAGCAGACATTGCCTTTGAGCTTAATTAATCTGAGGTTTACACATTGTCTGAGTTGTGCTACACTCAGTCGTTACATATGATTTAGGGGGCATAAAAGAGCATAGTTGTATACTTGGAGTTCTAGATTAAATACACACTTATTTGGAAATGTTTTATTCTCTTCAGTGAAGAGGGATATTGCTATTGCTGTTTCTGTCCCTGGAAATGGTAGTTATTGTTCAGGTATTTTGAGCTTGTTGGCTTCAGTGATGTGAAGATGGATGTGATCCAATCAGTAAGCTATCATTCATATAATTGCTCTGTGTACAAATAAAAGGCTGTTTACTAATGACAGATTCAATACAATTAACACATTTCCTAATGGATATCTGATGGAATAGGAAAACTTTTTTTTATTTTTTTATAACTCTTTATGGCTCCCAGGAGCTGACCATCAACTGAATCTGATGGGTCTGCTGGACTTGATTAGCCTCATGTAGGCTACACCCAACTGCTGTTAGGGTGTGTTTCTTCTCATTCCCCAGCCTACGTGCACTCATGTCCCATCTGCAGAGGTTGGCATATACTGGAGTCTAATGGCATCTTGACCATACTTTCTAGTAAAAACAGTGTTTTCAAGCCATTCAGACCTTCCTGGAAAAGAAAAGCAAACAAAAAACACAAACACGACCCTGCCTTTCCTTCAGACATTTCACGTGAGTACCAGCCCTTGCCACTGATCAACACAATGGTTCATCGAAGGGCACCCTTCCCCCAAGCATGGAGATGGCCATCCTCCCTGCCTGCACCATCAAGGGCCAAATCACTAATCAAACTGTGTCACCTGGGCCAAATTCAGGGTTTTATCCCTCTGCTTCACTAGTAGAGGCAGTAAGACAAAGTATTTTAAATTATTTTACTCAGACTGTAATTATTTTATATGATCTCTGATTTGAAATCTTATCTGAAAAGCAGACCCCAAAAAGGAAAAACTTTGGCAATATGTCGGCTATTAAATGTTAACTATAGAAGCATAATAACATGGCAAAGTTATATGAAAAGAAACTGGTAACTTGCCCCTTTTAAGGAAAAAACATAATGAAAGCAACTTAGGATGTACTTAGCCAATAGGGCAAAAGATACGAAGTACTAAAGGAGTAAAAGAACGGACAGCAGGTAATGTAGCAAAGGTATGACAGGGAATTGGTGATAAGGGCTTGCATACAAATCACCTGTATTATGGTTTACAGACCAGTTAGAAAAAACAAACTCCTTATTGTTGGACTCAGACATACACAGAATGAACAATACTTTACAATCTGAAGTCTGTTCTCCCAAGGTTGTCAAACCTGGTTGTTTTATTACCATTATGTTGTTCAGGTATGATATTTGTTGTATGTTTTTGGCATCAGAAATACTCTTACATGGCATTGTAAATGTACAAGTCTGGCATTTTTTATGTTTCTGTCACTAAAGATACTCTAATCTGGTATTCTAAGCATACAAACTACTTACACAAAATTGGAAAATTTTATGATCTGGAAATAAGAATCCATGTGACATTTATGTCCTTACTGAGTCACGAGTGATATCATACTATGATATCAGTGTGTTTCAAAATGATCTGGTTATCTCAGAAAGTCGAGTTGGTAAGCTGCTGGTGGAATAACTATTCTTCTGCTGGATTGCATTATAAGCTTGTAAAAAGTGATGTGTGGCACAGACATTTAACAATATTGGTGTTAAGATTAAACCTGACAAAAATTCTTTTTTGAGCATGTTATTTTTTATTTTAAATATGCTATGCAGTAAAAAAAATCAATGTTACCAGTGTGTACTTCAGTTTGTCAGTGTACCTTAGTATTGTTAGAGATGTTCTCCCTGGGCCACCACTGAGAAGTGTTATGCTTAGTCATACTTTCACAACAAACAAATATAAAACAACAAATTAGTTTTAATTAACAACACACTTCTGTTAGGACTGTCACAGTATGCAAGCAAATTGCAATTAGAGGTGCACTGTCTCAAAATGATATACTTTTTTCCTAACTGGCTTTGACCACATTCTGCAGTATTAGGTTCAATCTCATCATTGGGACTAGTTCAGCCTGACTCACTTCCTACTAGATTTGCTTCTTCTAACACTATCTGGAATTTAGAAAGGATTACTGTTAGCATTAAGCCTTAAGATGAGTGACTTCCCCCTCGCAGAAACTCTTTCAACTTCATAGACTGTCCTACCACTGAGGTCTCCTGCTAGTGGGAGCATCAGCACAGAGGATGGTTGTGCTGGACAAGCTACGTGGTAATAAGGCTATCTAGAGAAGCAACTAATACTAATTAGCTATATACTCTCTTCTGTAAATACCTGCATCTCTTGATTGAAACAACCAAATGATTCAGAGACTCTCTTAGCTGTGTAAATTTCCATGGATGGTGGAAGCTTTTAGCACCACTGGAAGAAGGCAGTCACCCTTTAACTCCAACAGAAGTAGTTACAGTACAGGTTAGATCAGCAAAGACATGAGAATCAGAGTGTAGAAGTGTGTGTGTGTGTGTGTGTGTGTGTGTGTGTGTGTGTGTGTGTGTGTGTGTGTGTGTGTGTGTGTGTGTGTGTGTGTGTGTGTGTGTCTGTATGGATATGATAAGCAAATAAGCAAAAAATTGCAAAGCTGACCACACTGGAACCACGATAAACACATTAGCGTAAAAAACTGTTTAATCTCCGCTTTCATCAATACAGACTTCCTCAGAAATACAAATTATGCTACACAATACAATATTTAAATGCTACAAGAACCAATCAAATGCAGTTTGAAAATAATTGATAATTAAGACACCATCATGAAATGCAAACATCTAAAAGGGGCAATACTTCAAAAGATAAAACATTCCAGGCATAGGCAGAGTTACTATATATCTCTATTAATTAAATGTAATTCCAGTATCTTAAACTAAAATGTTCCTATCTGGCTACAATTCTTATCAGTGTAGTCAGACTCATAAGAAAACCAATGTAGAATCTGCCTATCTCCACCTGTGACCAACATTTCTTGTTAATGAGGCACAACCATTTAACTAAAGAGGCATAGATAGAGTGAAGGTCTAGCTAGATACTAAGAAGATCAAACATCTGACTATATGCCACATATATGTTCAGCCAAGAATAAGCATCTTCTTCACTGAAGGACACTAGACTGGACCTACAGCAGAACAAACAAAAATGACATTATAACAGATGAATAAATTGGTATGAATCCTATAATATCAACTGCATTGCATCTCAAAAGTATGATTTCTTTCTTGCCATATTTTTGTTTTCTATAACTGAAAAGAGTACTGGAAGAGATAACATATGTGATTAAATTTTAGCTAAGGCACAAAATATTAATAGGTTCATAGAGTAGAATTAGGCTAACTGCTCTTGTGGGTCATTTTAAGCTTAGCCAACTATGCCATGTGAGAAACCCTGTACCTTGAATCTATAAGGTAAACAACCTTAACTACTATGCCAGCCTCCATCCCTCATTTCTTATGCTTCACTTACTCAGTGATAATTCAGCCCTCCTTGTAGTCTGGGGCAGTTAATTACCTGCCAAAAACCCAAGAGAAATTGTGCAAAATAATGGGAAAACGTTGTGAAATTCCTGTTTTGTTTATGAAAAATGCAATAAAACATTTGGATAAAAAAAAAAGAAATTATGTAAAGTGAATTACTCCTTAAGTCATAACCACTGAACCATCAAATATGCTTACTTAACTTTAACAATACACACGGCAGAGGAAGTGATGTGCTGGTAACTGAGATCAAGATAATTTGTTATGAATTAAGGTATTTTATTTATTATCCATTTTCTTGGCATCTCATGTTTCTGAACCTGTAAATCTGCATGTGAATCAAAGTGAAACATTAACTACCATTGGTACCATACAGACATTGAAATGTATATATGGAATGCACAGGAAATTCTGTGAAAGTCTATAGCTGATATGTAATCTTTCAATGAGGTTGTATTGATACATTGGCCATTATCTCAGGCATCACCTTAGGAATGAGTGTTTCTTATTGTCATTAACAGGTTGTACAAATTAAAAAGAATGTAAGATAACCCCTCCCCCATATAAAACCTTGCTGAATCCCCATATATAATTTATATAATTCTTCTTTTATATACTGAAGTCAATAAAACTCCAATATGTAAATATATTTTCTATGTACGGTGAAAAATGTTCATTCCTCCAACATGCATGTTTTAACATTAATTATATTTTTGTCAGTGAATTTCCCAACTATTACTCAGCACTGGCAATTTTTAGCAAATTTTAGTGTACACCTTCAAACTAGACTTTTCTGTAAGCCAGCTAGCCTTTAACATAATGGTTCTTCATTCTGGTGATTACAGTAAATTTTCAATCACTGTTATGCTCTTCAGATTCTATTCCACTGTGGTTTCCCACATGCTGTGTGTACTGTCTGTGCAAACTTCCCTGTCTCTGCTTTGCTGGGGTTTTCCAAACTTAAAATGTACATTACTGGCTAAATTAAAAAAATAAAAAAAAATATTTATCTGGTCTACTTTACTAAGACTCAAACCAAAATAACTTTTTCATCACAGATTTTCTATAGCTTGATGTGGACATTTTCAAAATGTTTTATTTATTTTATTCAGTTAAACACTATATTTAAAAAATGGGAAGTTGATTTCAACATACTTCACAATATGTTTTAACTTACAATTACCTAAAAGGGATGCAAGCATAAACATTTAATTTTGTCCCCATATTCATTACTCAAACATACTGTATAGTTAGTGGGTTATACTGTTTCAATAAAAATGAGCTGCTAGTTTTTTTTATTCATGTTCCTTAAAAATACAGTGAATTTATTATATGATATCTTGACACTGGAATGCTTACACAAAAGGTTCCAGAAATGATGAAAGCCCTGAAGTCAGAGTGCAGAATGAAGCAGTGCTACTTAGGTATGAATTTTTACATTTCTCTTAACATATAATATGCATTTATTAAGAGTTTCGAAATAAATATGTGTGTACATAAAGTTTCAGGAATGGTGCCAGCTCTGATGGTTTTAATAGTTATTTCTGTCCCTGATTCTGTACAAAGCAATAATGTGGAGGTATTAATGACTAAACACTTGAGCATAGTGAGTACTGATGTCCGCGAGCTGCAGATTTTATCATTTCTCCAAAGGCAGAACATGCAAAAACTGTAATCAAAGCAGCATCATTTGCACTGCCATCATTAGACATGACTTTTAAATGCTAAAATAGTGCTACAGTAAAATAATATACTAGTTCCAAATTACAGAAATGTTTTCTGCAGGTTTCAAAGTTCCAAGACAGAACTTGATGCAATATCCATGTGATAGTGCCTAAACCATTCAACAGGTACAGAAGGCAAGAACACATCCAGTAATACTGCATGTCTCATTTCACATTAATAAAGAAAGTGGCACACATGCACAATACTTTTAAAGTATCATTTGATTATTAAACCATGCAGATAAACACCATGGATCCACTGTAACACCAGACTGAAGTATTTTTTTTATAAAACATTACAATAAATATTCAAATATTTCATCTGCAAATTCTCCGTGTTCAAATTGACAAGGTTTCAGCTCATCAAGTTCAACTTGTTGGGAATTCAACACAGCAAAGTTTTTAAAGTAAGTGTTTTGGCAGGGGGCAAGTCCCTGCACCTCCCACATGAGGAACAAGCACCTTCACTCCTAAGCCTATATGTACCAGTACCATGGCTATACAAATACTAAAGAAAGGAGACACTCCAAAAAACATAATGAATCACTGCTGGAGTACACTTAGAAATAGCAATGACAGTGATTTCCCATGGAAAACACTGACTGGGGAGTTCCACAGTGGGGAGTTGAACTTGACCACAAGGAATAGATTGTACACTTGATTAGGTATAGCCTGCTCTGGGCCTGTTCAAACAGCTGTGCCATGAATTTACAACATATGCCGAAGAACAACTGCCAAAGTTTATTCACACATGGCTCATTTCACATCCTGTCTCTGGTAACTCCTGTAAGAAAAAGGAGGTAGTTTAGCCACAAACTTTTTGAGCCATCTAATATTTTTATTTATCTTTGAGGAAGCTCTTCCTCAGAATGACACAGATGTTATTAAATTTATTTTATTTGCTGAGCCTTACTGTATCAAGTCTGTAGCATATTATGAAGCAGTTTCTTTTATGTGCACTTCATATAATTTTTGAGTTTATTAAGATTTTTAGACAACAGCATATAAAAATCAAGAAAACTTGATATAGGTAAAATGCAAAATTAGTAAACCAGTGTTCACCCCTTTGATGTCGCATAGAAACAACTCTGCTATGTTATCCAGTAATTATCAAACTCAGTGGGCCACATTCCAAAAGACTTGCTTTCAGTGTAAGTGTCCCCTGATTCTGAAAGACTTGCTCTCTGTGTAAGTGACTTACTTTGTTGTAAGACCTATCTATAAACAGGTATACTATGAGGACCTGATTCCAAAACATCTACTGTCAGCCTGCTCTCTATGTAAGTAAGTAGCTACACTGAGAGCAAGTCTTTTGGAATTGGGGATATTGTGCAATTCCCATCAGTCCACTGTTAACATGCATTCAGATATGAGCCCTGTAACATGAATGTGATAGCAGCACCCAGGTCATCAACTGTCCAAGATCAGTGCCATATAGGATTTTGCAGAAATAAATCATTCCTGCAAGCAGCTCAAACTGCCATTTTCTCAAAAGCCTTCAATTTAGTGAGAACTGGCCTGTGGAAGATTCCATTATCTATACATTCTTAATAATGGTACAGCCATCTGCAATAACCTAGGTTGCAGATGTCCAACTTTTAGTAACTAATTAATTGTTTGCTAGAAAAATGTCACTTAGATGAGACAATAAACCAAGGTCCCATCTGACAGAGTTGGTTGTAGCAAAATAGATGTAAGCATATTCCATGGTACTTATCAAAAGAAGAGTAGAGGAAGTTTCCTGGTGCCCTGGCCAAATTTCCTCAGTACCACCTTGAGTCTCCACTAAAATGAGGATACAGACTTTGTGGGACAAACACATCCACAAAGAGTGAATAAATAAATAAATTAATAAAATAAAAAGGAATGGGTTGTGTGAGACAATAAATCTTTCAGGCTAGTGAACTTTAAAATAATCTCCCTGTCTTAATAAAAAAGCTACAGTGCCAGACAGTTCCAAATATGCAAATCCAAGAGCCATTGTGTATTGTTTTACACAAATTACTGTTTTGGTACATTATTTACTAGGTGTATAAAACTGTGTAAAAACTACCAGTTATACAATTTCCATAACAAAGGACCAAGGCTTTTTGTGATGTTAGTACTACTGAGGCACTACCAAATGACATTAGCTTTCTGTATATTTTATCATTTAAGTTCAAATAAATTGACATACATATATGAGGACTGTAGCATTTTAGGATTTTGTAGCCTCTATAAGGAATGTGCTTGGACAGTAGTAACTTTTGGATTTCATGAATAAGTTAATAATACTGAATCTGTTCCCAGGAACTAAATGTGTCTCACAATTTTAAGCATGTAAATATCTGAGTGGAGTGTTGATGGGTATATTGCATAGGTGCTCATGTGGGAAGATGCGGGAAATAACTTGTCTGGTTTCTTTTGCCCTGTTTGTAAGTATCTACAGTTATGAGCATCATCTTTATAGTATTATTATTATTGCCTACGTTTATTATTGTCTACTGTTTATTGTTTATTGTCTATCAATACATGCATACAAAGCCATAAACATTACATGCAGACATGTTATATGTTAGTTACTACTAACACAAACTGATACCATGTAAATGGTTAATGATACTTTTGACTTATTTCAAAATTCAGATGGTCATCATAATGACCTCTGTGGTCTTCACATTGGGGCAGATTCCAAAAGACTTCCTCTCGAGTGTAAGTGACTTAATTTGGTGCAAGGTCTATATATTAACAGGCTTACACCAAGGCCCAGATTCCAAAAGACCCGCTCTGAGCCTGTTGAAAGTATAAGTAGTCACTTAACTGAGAGCAACTCTTTTGAAATCAGGCCCATTGTTTACTTCATCCAAACTTACTGTACCTACTTTACCCTCTCGATACACTCTATTCTATATTTCACTTTATCTTAGTAAGTCAGTATGATATACTTAAAGAGTTAATAACGTTCTTAGCTTAAAAGCTTGTTTACAGGTATAAATCAATCAAAGCTACCATTTCTAGTTCTACCATTATTATAATTTACTTTTAGTGGGTTAAAGGAAAATTTTAAATAATATCATGAATCTTGTTAAGAGACATTTAACTACATGATTAGAATATGGTTTACTGACACTTTTATACCATGTAAAAGGCAATACCAGAAAGTATTGAACTACATATTTTTACAATTTAATTGCAGTGTGTTATATTGTTACTAATAAAAATAAAAAGATATACGCAAAAAAAGAAGATAATAAAATCTGATATGACTTTATTGTTGCTGAGCATAAAGTGGTTCCAGCTTATTAGATTCCATCTGCCTTAGTCTGAATGTGTCATCATGTATAAAGACGGCACAGTCATTGGTGTTGGTGATATGTCACAAGTTCATTTTTCTTTATTCTACAGGACAGTTTTCAGGTTCAGGAGGGTGGAAAAGTAAAATGCAGATACCACTGTATGTATTGTTTCAAGTCAAGAAGAAAGAATCAACTTGACAGTTTGGGAACTCATCCTAATTCAAGCCTTTTGACCACAATGCACTGTAAACCCGTAATGGCAAACCCATGCCTGGGTACACAAGCAATATGAGGCCAAGCATCACTAGCCTAGCTAGCATTCTATACAAATAGATCTGAAAAAGACACCTCAGGAGATTTGCTCCAAATTAATCATCTAATTACATTTCTCACTTCAAAAAAAAGAAAACATGACATTTGAGTGCTGCAAAACAGAATGGACAAAATTATCATACGTGTGGAGCTCACGCACTTTGAGTTATCACAGGATAAACAACTAGGAAGATGTGTTTGATGAAATATAGTAAATAAACCAATACGAGGTTACATGCATACAACTGCAAATGTGTTAAGGAGTCACCACCAAAGAAGAAATGGTTATATCCATGGTTATCATAGTCAACCAGCAAACAAAGACAGTCTAGAAAAGTTAATGTAGTCACTTAAAAATTTTTATGGTAACAATGTGCTTTTCTTCTACCTAGCAAAGAGAAAGTAACTGAAACTCACTTTGGTGCAATGACTCATCACCCAGCCCACCGCTACCACAGAAAATCAAACAAATGGACAGAAAACTCTAAGAGAAAATTAGCACTTTCATGTACTCAAAGAAGAAGTTCAAACTTTTAAACAATTCCTTTTAAATAATGCAATATTTACTTGCATGACTGCCCTTATTTTGCTAAAGAAGAGCTAACATAAAACTTGGTTGTTAAAGTTTATACACAAAATATATACTGTTAAAAGGTTTAGGTGGCCAGTAATTTAGAACACCTGTCAATACATAGTTCAACAACAGTTTTTAACTAAATAACAAAATACATGAAAATATTATTCATTTTCATTTAAATGCTGGATAAATAATGTTATCATCTAAACACCTAATTAGTGGACAAGATGAAAAGTCATCCTGTTAGTTTCACCTATGTGACCAGCCTTTTAGCCCTCAGACTCCTCAGACAGTGTACAGACTGCTTTATGCTCACTAATTCCATACGTGAGAGGCGCAAATGCCTAATTATTCTGGAGGTGTCCATCTCACCTAAAATCTTTCACTGCAATCTTCATACACCGTCACCATGATGCTTCTTTAATTGGATCAGAATGTCTTATGCTGAGGCTATAAAACAATCACATCCAGAACCCCCTAAAAATAAGATTGTCACAGCAAAAATCAGGCCACTTACCTCCCTCTAATTCCAGCACTTTAAACAATAACAGCAATAAAATAGTTTCAGCATTAGGTGACTGTATTGTTAGGCACACTGACTTGTCACTCACAAGGTTGAACAGAAAGAGAGTCACAGTGAGTTGTCTCTCAGGTGCCAGGATCTCTGACATTATCATGAAAGGATTCACATCTAGATCGGGAGAGATCATTGTGCCCCTTTACTCTTCCCTCATCAGGCCCATAATTGAGTACAATGCCCCATTTGGGATGTACCTTACCCGACACCTGCAGCAATTGGAAAGACCCCAAAAGTATGACACCAAGAGGATCAAGGGACTCAAACATATGCCATATGCTGCCCGGCTAAAGAAACTCCAGCTCTACTCAGTAGCATACCGCCTACTCAGAGGCGATTTATGCCTGACGTACAAGGCCATGTCCGACCCGGAATTAATGGACATGCTCCACCTCAGAAAATCCAAATCCACCAGAGCTACGCGAGCGAGAGATTTGAACCTCAGCACAGAAATAAATAGGACATGCTGGAGGGACAGATTCATAACCCAGAGGCTACCTTCACTCTGGAATAAAATCCCAGTCCATGTTAGGCAGAGCCCCTCACTGACTCTCTTCAAGAGAAATCTTGACAAGTGGATGGAAGATCGTAGGTTTACCCCGGGGGTCACTTCTGTTTCACTGCTAGACAGAGGTACAGTAAACTAAACCTTAAAATGGGCACAGTATACTCATTCCAAGGGGTGGCGAAAGCCAAACACACTCTGGCTAGGCTTATAAATGCCCTAAGGCAGATCGCCTAGTATGAACCTATGAACCTATTACCAGGGATCTAAAGACCCTATCCCTTGACAAATACGACAATGATATGGTAGTGGTGCATAAGGGAGTAAATGAATTGAGACAAAAAACTCGGAAGGATATGCAGAGATGCATGTCAGAATTTTCCTGGCATGTTATAAATTCAGGTAAGAGCCCAAAGTGCAATTCTTTCTTCACCTTGAATGATGGGCGATAATGGAAAATACTGGACTGAATGTAAGTCACATCTCTGAATATGAATGCTCAATTCACTGCTGTTCTCAATATCGCCTAGCTCTCTGTTTTTTTGCCTCCATAAACAATCAATGACACTTTTAAAAATATGAATACTATTATTTTGAAAAGTTGACAAAGTAAGAGAATCTTAATTAGTCTATAACTAATTATTACCATTATGCATTAAGTGTAATCCGCCACCTTTTCTTCCAGATAAAGAATTAGGAGAGAGAGAGAGAGACAGAGAGAGCAACATTTGAGATAAAGCCAAAACAGTGGAGAGATATGTTTGGAGAGATGTGCACAAAAATAAAAGTTTGCAGCCTCATCTGCCAATAAGCTTTGTAACTGTAACTTCTAAATTCTTGGGAAAGTTATCCTAGATTTGCAAACATAAAGCTTCAATTTAAATAACTTATGTTGAAGTATAGCCCAAAAAATCTACATAGTATAGTTCTTGCCAGCTCGGCAATAATGGAGGACACTAGATTGAGATAGTGTATTTGTGTCGGTAATTTAAAATGTTATCACAGCAGCACATAACTACATCCACACTTCTGACATAACACTTAATAATTTCAGTCTAGTGTTCTACATTATCACAAAATGATGTCTAGATAAAATGACAATATACTTGTAGTTGGCTTCAATAATTGGTTAACTAGTCGGTGCCATTGCAGGGGGATCCTGTATGTGTCCACATGGAATGATATGCTTGACAGTCCACCTTGCTTCAGTAAAGATGGCCTACACCTCTCATTTCAGGGCTTTCACATACTGCATAAGGCCTTTACTACTGTTAGTCCTTCTTTTAGGCAATGTCTATCTGATGGGCATTCCAACAAAACTAACATATCCGTCCAGAAATCAGATTGCATTAAAGTAGCTCTCCTTAATACCAGAATTCTAAACAATAAATTGCCTAATCCTGAGCCACTCCTACATTTGGAAAATATCCATGTCTGCATAGTTACTGAAATTTGGTTTAAATGTTAAAAAAGCATTCCTTCTTTTACAAGATTTTGTGTTTTTTATGGTTTCATGCCCAATGGCAACTGTGGGAGAATGTCCGTATTTGTCAATGAACATATTATCTCCAGTCAGATCCCTAGGAACTCACAAAGTGAACTCCTTACTCTACAGATCAGTCTAGATAGGAATAATTATCAACTATTTAGTTGTTAAAGAGGGTGCTGCAGTGATATAGTGGTTAGCACTGTCACCTCAAAGCAAGGGGTTCTCTAGTTTGATTCTTGGCTGAGGTGTCTTCTGTGCAGAGTCTGCATGTCCTCCATGGGTTTCCTCCTACATTCCAAACAAATAAAGTAGGTGGACTGGAAACTCTAAATTGTCCCCTAGATGTGAATGCGTTTGTGGTGCACCCTCTGAGGAAATTTGGGCCTTGGGCTAGCAACCTGAGCCTGTAAAACCCATAACTGCTACAGAAACCAGCACTGCAAGGTGCTCATTTCCCGATGTACCACATGGTGCATAAATGTGAAACAGAGAGAAACTTGTTAAAGAACACCCTCTTTAGACTAATAGGACATTGAGGGAAAGAGTTAGGGAGCATCTTTATGCTATCCACAAGTGTTTTAAATGCCCTGGCTAAGCACACTATTAGCAAGGCCTCCCTGTATTTAGATTCATGGTTATAGGACAGTTGTTAGACTGGGATAGAGAGGTTAGGCAATATAGGATATACCCAAAAATCGGAGGCTAGGTGGATAATAAAGCTAGCTGCAGATAAAGGTCATGGTCTCAATGATAAGTTATCATTGAAACCTTTTTATTAGATAGGCCATTTAAACATTCTTAACCTGTATCA
This sequence comes from Protopterus annectens, assembly GCF_019279795.1. NCBI lineage: Eukaryota > Metazoa > Chordata > Ceratodontiformes > Protopteridae > Protopterus > Protopterus annectens. The sequence goes on along the minus strand of NC_056728.1, from coordinate 1,626,659,852 downwards.
TAGTATGCCTTTATATGTGTTTTTATATGTGTTTTTAAGTATATTTTTATGTATATTTATAGTACACATATATATATATATATATATATATATTTTTTTTTTTTTTTTGTACATATTTAATGTATATATGTATACATGATCTTCTGTGCCTTTAAAGTGAATGGTGTAATTTTATGTGGAACACATGTGACATTTAAGGTGTGTTATTGGTGCAACTTATGTATTTAAATGGAATGAGCCTACTTTGTTCTGAAATATCAAAATTCACTTATGACTGCACCTACTCAGACCTTACTACAGAAAGTATTCACTGAGGAATCCTACACCCATGTAGAAAAATGCATAGAGCTAGAAATCTCTACTGGGATTAAGTATCATGGGAAATTTAATAACAAGCTACCCTGTTGAGTCAATCTCATAAATAAACTATGCACCAAAAGGAAGAAATTGTTTAGTAAATTCTAAGCCCATCTTCTCAATGATAATATCAAAAAGCATTACAAAAAATGCAATAACAGTATCAAATAACAGTATCAAATCCACTAAAAGAGTGTACTAATTTAGGTTAGCATCTGAAGCCAAAGATAATTATAAATCCTTCTTTAGCTATATTGGAAAACTAAAAAAAAATACCTACATTGTTCAGAACTTCATATTATTCTGACCCAAATGATATTGCCAATATACTTCAAACAATTTAGTGCCAGCTTCATCCCTGAGACATCTATTCAAAGCTCCAAAGTGTATGTATCCCGTAATCTCTCTATTATATCTAAAGATCATTTACTGAAAGTACTAACCACAATCAAAAATAATTCCGTAATGGGACCTGGCATTGTACCTGGTTGCTTAATTAACAGTATGAACAAGCCTCTGCAGGTACATTCCTCAAACTATTTAACTTAAATTTAGCTACTGATTTTGTCCCTGATGAATGACACGTGGTGGTGATGTCCCTCTATAAAGGTGGCCTTACAACTGAATTGTGTAATTACAGACCTATCAGCACTTATAACCCTTATCTGCAAAGTCAATGAAATATGTTATAACCGATCTCATAAACTACAATTTCAATAATTTTCTAAGACTTGACCACCAACAGTTTGGTTTTGTGAAGGGTAGATCCTATCTATTTAATCTGGTAAATTCTTTTGAAATGGTTACAGACGCTCTAGGTGGTGATCATGTAGTGCTTGATAGTATCCTGACCTGGCTTACGACACTGACACCATTCTCCATGCTGGAGACTGGTATGGACAGTATATAGACTAAGAAACTTTGATCTGTTTGGAAAAAGAAGCATCTGAGGAAGTATAAAATTATAAACAACAAAATCTAGAGATTTTTGAAAAGTATAAAACAGAAATATGGACATGAGAAAGAAAGAGAGATTTGATATGGTGTAATATTTATGCAAAGGCGAAAGCCAAATTAATCAATATAAAGAAGGCAGCCCCAATGATATTCAAAGAGAAATACAGGCAAAGACATCCAGATATGGAAAATTTCACAACAAAAAATAGCATCACAAAGAGGAAATGTAGAAAAGAAGATTAGTAAAGTAGAAGTTAAAAAAATAGAACCTGATGTTATGGAGTGCCTGCAAAGTGAAGAATTTGATGTAGGTCTAACACACGGTACATCACAGCATGATGGAGTGAGTCCCTAAAGTAAGGAGAAGCAGGAAGATCAGGAGACATCTGAAGAAGAAATATGGACACGGGAAGGAAAAAAAATATTTAATATGGTGTAATATCTATGCAAAGGAGAAAGCAAAACTAACCAATACAAAAAGAGCAGCACCAAAGATATTTGAAGAGAAATACTGGCAAAGGAATCCAGACATGGAAAACTTTACAATACAAAAAATAAGAAGACAAAGAGGAAAAGTAGAAAAGGAGATTAGTGATGGAGAAGTTAAAGAAATAGAAACTGAGGTTATGGTACCTGTGAAGTGAAGGATTCAGTGTAGAAAATCTAATTCAGAAAGCACCACAACAGGATAGAGCAATGGATATCCAAATTAAGGGGAAACCAGTGGAATAGGAAGCAATTGGTCAGGTGCCATATGAAGATATTTTGGAAGCTTCCACAGGAAACCAGTATAAACATTCACTTGAAGCTGGACAGCAAAGGAAGCAGCATTAAACTGTGGAAACTCTGACACAATCAATGTTGAGGAGTAATAGGCCAGTGAGTTCTCATGTAACAGAGTAATGGATGGCACAGGATGAAACAGAAGAGGATGTGCCACAGGAAGATGCTATAGAACTTTCTATAGAATGCCTACAGGAAAAGGTAAACAAAAAATGTGCCCTCAGTTCAGAAGTAAATGAGCTAAGAGAAGAGTTGCTTGTCTTAATAGTGATAGATAGATATATTAACATCAATGAAAGAAATAGACTGCAGACGGTCAATAAAACCCAAAAAGTCAGAAGTTTGAAAAAAAATGAATACAGCAATTAGGACTGCCCATACAGATCCATGCAATATCAGAGAAGTAAGCAGGATATATTACCATGAAGCTAAATTAATAATTGATAAAGTTCTACCACAAGAACACAGGGTAGTGAGGGAAAGGAAGGGGAGAAATGTAATGCCTTCGTGGAAGTATCAAATAGGGAAAACTATAAAGCAATTAAAACAAGAAGTGCCACTGTTAGAAGAGTATAGAAGATGGAACAGATCAACAAAAATACTTAGAAAGATAGATGTGATAAAAGCGATCGACAGTATTAGAACAGATCAGGATCTATCATGCAGTATCTCAAATAACAAACTAAAAATCTCAGCACAGGCATCAAAACTTAGAAGATACCCAGATAAATATAAAGGAAAATTGCAAAATAAGCAATTTATTGATGACCCAAAAAAGTTGTACAGAGAATTGGGAAGCAAGGTAAAAGGAACTGAAAGACCACCAAAAAAGAAGAAATAGATATATTTTGGAGAAGTACTTATGAAGATCCTGTGGAACATAACAAAGATGCTAAATGAATAGAAGAAGAAGAAAGAATAAGACGTTTAAAGGTACAGGATATGAAATGGGATGAAGTAACAGCCAGAGAGACTGAAACAAAGTTAATAAGAGCCTCTAACTGGAAAACCCCCCAGGCCTAGATGCAGTACCTAACTTCTGGTTAAAAGTATCAACATCATTGCACAATGACTTAGCCAAGAATAAGAACTATTTATATGCACACCCCAACCAGATACTAACCTGGCTAACAACAGGAAAAACAATGCTTAAGCTTAAGAGAGAACCTGCATGCTACCCTAAAAATTATAGACCAATAACTTGCCTTCCGACAATGTATAAACAATACACTAGAATTGATACCAACAGAGTTTATAGTCATTTAAAAGAAAACTCAATTATGGAAAAAGAACAAAAGGGCAATAAAAGAAAGTCATATGGAACAAAGGATCATTTGTTGTTAACTAAAGTCATAGTGGAGAATTGGAAAAAGGGGAAGAACCTAAGTATGGCATGGATTTACTACAAAAAAGCATTTGATAGTATCCCATATTCATGGATAAAAGAATGCTTAAAAATGTATAAGATATACCCCACATTGATCGACTACATTACAGTGACCATGAAACAGTGACAGACAACTTTGCAATTAAGCCATGATAAAGGACAAATTATTATCCCATGGATAAAACTCCAAAGGGGGATATTCCAGGGTGACTCCCTGTCATCTCTGCTATTCTGTCTTGCCTATAACCCACTAAGCTGTCTACTTAACAAATTATGCCATGGCTATAATTTGGCTCCTAGAAAACATCAACGTGTAAATTCTTCTCATCTTCTCTTTGTCAATGATTTAAAACTGTATAGCTCATCAGATGAGGAACTGAAAGCACAACTGCAAGTTGTCAAAACTTTTTTCAGATAATGTGTAAACCAAACCAACACCAACAACTAAAGTTCTAACTGTGCCAAATAAATATGTAAAGAAAGCAACAAAGCACAGTACAACCACCACGGCAAGCAGCATAAAAATTCAAGGAGACTAAATAAGACTGTATTTAATAAAAATCAGGATAAGCGCTTTCACATAAAAATGCTTCATCAGATTCTCAGTATACACAAACCAACAAGTACATTTAAAAATACATTCAAAAAGAAATTACCCTTTCAAACCACTGGGCCAATTAGTGATGTAATGGCCTGTAATGTGGCACATAGAACACAAGGCTTAAATTACAATGTTCCTTTAAAGCTAGCATTGAAATTGAGGCATACTTGTGCTCATACATATGCTACAAGAGCTTCCTTGCAGTCTTACCCGCATAGAAGCTGTCACACCTTGGGCTTAGTGCTTCATACACCTTAACATTACTACTGCAGGTGAAATGTTGTTTTACATTCTACAGTCTAATATGAGCCCTCATATAAGAACCTACAACACTAGCAAATTCCACACTTATAAATACTTGGTGGTCTATTAGTTATTAAAGGGACTTCATTAGGCATTCTTTCAAGAACATCATTAACTTTGTGTCCACTCTTTAACACAAATATATGATATTCACCTATAGCCCTGACCACTTCATTGTTACCAAGTAAACCTTCCACTTACTACATATAATATTCTTAACACCCATATCGCTGAAAGAAATTACAATCTGTTAGGCACAAAAAAATTAACAGGTACAGAAGTCAACACATTAATATCACTTTCTTTAAAAGATAGAATAGAGGTATATTTGTTTCTTCTGTCTAGCATAATCTGTTTTAACATTAGATATTACATTATAATAGTAACATCTATCCATAAACATCTTACACAATGGCAAGTACTCATAGAAAGAGGAGCAGAAGGGCAACTTGTTCTGCACCAACATGCTGTGCTGTGTCTCTGCGACTTAGTGATTCATCATTATTCACATTCCTAAAAGGGCAACATCCTATTACCTGGAATTTGCATTACCGTGAACTGATTGGTCCATTGAGCAGCTGAAACAGCTATTCATTGGGCCATCTACCACCTAAGCTACTATGTAGTACAAGTACTAAAAGTACCACCTGCAGGTGTTAACACTCCATCCAAAGATGCACTCAGAAAAGCTTGTGTCCATAGCCTCCATCCATGGACTACTGTTTGACATTTAGCAATACAAACCTCAGCACCAAAAAGCACACAATGAAACTCAGGGGCATAAGGAGGATATGTGTTGAAACACTGTTTCAAAGTATGCAAGACATCTGTGGCCATATTGCACACTTTGCAAGACAATTATTATTATCGACCAGTGCATTCATCACATTATCAAGTCTGGGTTCAGTGATGTTAATACTGACATTCTAATAAGCTGAACTCTGAAAACCTTCTGTTTCATCTTTACTGAATGATGACTATCACACTATATTAAAAAATTAGAATACCTGATTTTCCCATAAACCTTTGAAATAAAATTCTAGTTATCTGTATTATACTTAACTGTGACATCCAAAACATGAATGTCATGTTTATGATAACTTAATGTTAGCTTTAAGAAGAAAATACCAACATTCCAATAATGAATTAAATATTCCAGATGTTTTTCATCACCAGTTCATGTCAACATCATCCTGTCAATAAAATGACTACAGAATACAACCAAATAAAATTAAACATTATTAAATATGTCTTTTCACATTCAGATAAAATAAGATTGGCAAAAACTAGAGTAGAACACCCCCCCCCCCTTGGTAACTCCTATTATGTGTTCAAAATACCTGTTATTAAACAAAAATGACAGTATTTAATACCAGTTATCTTGAAGTATTGATCACAAAATCTCATTGTGACTATCAATAATACTCAGAAGCCAAGTGATTAATTATTTAGTGATTTAATTTCCTTTTTGGCAAAGTTACTGTCAAACTTGTTGCAATATTACATGGAAATAAAGAAAAATTGATGGACAACTTGCCACGCAAATTGGAGACTTTAAGCAGTAATATTACATGACACACTCATTTGGTAATCGATATGATGTTCATGTTCGAAGAGTAGAAAGACTAGAAAATACGTTTTTTTCCAAAAAAAGCCAAAATACAGAGAGAGAGAGAGAGAGAAAGTGGTATGAATTCTGCTTCACTTAAAAGTATTTTATTAAATTTGTGTCAAAAGTGGCTGTTTTAATGAATCAAAAATTCTATTTCTGCATTACAAATGATGTACACATACTGTATACGATGGCAAGAACCTTGTAGGAGCATGTATGCTAACAAATATTGTAATGCTTTGAGTAAATGGCCCAAGAAATATAAATCATTTGAGAAATACTGTTAAAAGAAGGGCTGGAAGCTCACAATGATCTCTGAGTCCCATCTAAATGGTCAGTGACCATAACAAGTTCTGTTAGTTATGTAACTGTTTCTAGACCAGTCAGCAAAGGAGCAGAACAATCACCATCTGAACAACAGGAATTCTGGTTCCAGGGAGACAGAGTGAGATATGATAGGAGAGGCCTAGAGGTGTGTTTCTGTTCTAAAGGAGGAGAATGAGTAAACTGAACTGGATCTGCTGCCATCTATTAAAACTTTCAGCTTGAATTCTGCACAATTTATGCTGATCAACTGGATGTTCTGGGTCAGCTTTTTTCATTCATAAGTCTAACATTGATAAATTACATTGGATCTAAAGTTGTTTACAAGAAAAAGTCTGCAGGTCTTAATGAAAGACGATTATTCGGGTTATATAGTAAGTAACATTTTGTAAAAGAAAAGCATTTTTGAACTCACACTGCATTTTATCATCTCTGCTTTTAAATGTTGATTTGAAAGTGACATAAAAGAAAACTAGGTTGTTTGTCTTTAGCTATTCCCGGTAAGGGGTCGCCACAGCGGAACTCCGGACCGCTAATGATTGGCAGTAGATTTTTAAGAAACGCCGAGGTGCCAGCTCGACGCTCAACCTTCAACGAAGGCACGTATAAAAGAAAACTTGGTAATACGTCCAAAAAGGATGTATGGTAATGTGTTTAAGTGTCATCCAACATAAGATGATTTAAAGAATATGAGATATATTAAAGCTAGTAAGTGCATAGGTTATTTATAAGGCAAACAAGAGTACAACCAAGAGGTGATATTATTTACATAAAATATTACATCTAAAATTGTGATTTAAGAGACATTACTGACAGATGAAAATTTGCTACAATTATTACACATCTGGTATTTCGACACCGACACATGAATTTTTCCAAGTACCTTTTCCAAAAATAGGCACACCCTTTGACATGCCTGCAATAAATAACATGGAAAAGACACCAATTAGACATAAAGTGTCTGCCAGTAGTTCAAAAATGGAACCCCTGGCTATGTTCATACTAATACTAGATAAAGTCATGTAAAGATCTCCTGTGTTTTTGCTTGACTCACGGGACTTCATCAGTGTGTATGGCAAGAATCTTATTAATAGTTTTACATTGTTACTGCAGATGCCATACATTTTATACATGCATTCCTGTAGATTAAGTTATATATATGGGCAAGTATTACCTGCCAGTGACTAGAGCTTATGATCGTAATGATATTTTTGAAATGCACATTGACAACTTTTTTAACAAAAGTTTTTGCCAAAAATTAACAGGAGTTTCCATGAGGATTTAGTAGCTCCAGCTTTTTCTTCTAATTTTACCTAAATGAGAAAGTTTTTTTTTTTTTTTTTTTTTTTTAAATAAGCATTATTTATTTAAATATATATTTTTTTTAATTCCTCTGCCTGCTGACCATCAGCCTCCAATTCGTTCCCCATGGTTTACCAGCTGATTGCAGGGTCATCATCCAGGCAGATATTAGGGTCTTCCTCACCACCTCCATCAGCTCCTAAAGTCCCTGCAGCAGCATCTGAGGGTGAGTCTATGTTCAGCCATCAAATGGAACTTCCATCGAACAGCTGAATATTGAATCATATCTATCAAATGTTCATTCAGCAAACGTTCATTTCATTGACAGGGAAAGTAACTAGTTGGCCACCATTTTCTCATCTGCCCTTTTCTCCACTGTAGTGCAGTCTCGGAGTTGATATATATAGTTGAGGCCCCCGACATTGGGAGACGTGGGGGTGAAACCCCACATCTGGGTGGGTTTGAAATACTGTGGTGGGGCACATGGGGAAGTAGTGGCTTAGTTACTTTCCCCATCTTCACTGAATGACCGTTCGAAGGATAGGGTTCAATGTTCAGCCGTCTGATGGAAGCTCCATTCGATGGCTGAACATAGACTCTCTGAGGGCACCAGTGCTACCTGTCTCTGGTGGAAGAGGGACGTGAGCTTCCCTCCATGACTGCACCTGACCTATGGGGCTATGCTGTAGCAGCACATCCCTCTGGTCTAGACTCCAGAGCTCTCACAGGCATTCCAAGTGGTCAGCTGAGCCATTTGCCACTCACCACTCACTTCCATCCTCCCACCCCTCAACCTCCAGCTCCTGTGCCTTGTAATCGAACACAAGTTATCTGGGTCTTAGTTAGGGCTTTCTTCTTCTGTGCCACAAAAACAGGGGTTCTAGTTTGGTCAGATTTTAGTATCATTTTATTTATGACATGTTATTGATTTTGACAGATGAAGAGAAAAATGTCATTGTTTTCATTGCATTGAAATGTTAGTACTTCCTTCTTAAAGTTTATACTAAATCATTGTAAGCATGAAATTCATCTTTTAGATATAACAGTTTAGTATGACATAAATACTGAGAATTTTATTTGAAATCTTTATAGAAAACCTAGCTAATTCTTTAATACAATGTAATTGTCATTATTCAATAAAGATGAAGAAGAATGTTTTCAGAGTTCAGCTTATTAGAATGTCAAGATTAACAACAGAAAACTCAGACTTTGATAATGAGATGAATGCATTATGTAAGATATGCATGTATGTATGGCTAGATGTTACAATTAAAACTTAATGCCTGGTGTTAAAAAACAGATTATGGTAGACAGGGGAGAAACAAATATGTTACTTATTCTATCTTCTGGGAAGAGTAAGATCATTGTGCTGGACCTTTAGGTCTGTCGATGATTTTTCACATGTCTGTCAAGTTGTATATTCTGTTGCTGTGACTGATACTGTGAATATTACTTATAGTAACTGCAAGATTTTATGTGGTAACAGTGAAGTTACCAGGGCCATAGACAGACACATAATAATTGTGTTTAAGAGGAGATACAGTATGAATGACATTTTTGAAAGAGAGAGAAAGAAAGTTGGATAAATAAAAGTTTACTATTACAAAAGCAATACTAGGAACCTTGATTAGTGCAATCACCAAAACATACCGATGAGACACAGAATGCAAGAAATAGACAATATAGACCGCTACATTGAATCCAGAACCACCTTACTGCTTCAGACCCATGGACAAGTGCTAACATGGATCTGGAAGGGGGCAAAGTCAAACATTAGGGATTGCTGGTCTTCAACATTATGAAAGTTAGAGTTCTAAGTTCATACTTGTTCTGATCAAGTTTCCAAGTCTCGCCCTTGTAACTGTAAACAATAAGTAAACTTACCATAACAATATATGTTTGAATGATCACTGCTGCAGTACCTTAGCCATATGGGTCATAGCTTGCCAAGGATACAAAAAAGCAGCCAGCTTGCAAAGCTCAAGGATACAAAAAACAGCCAGCTTACAAAGCTTAAAGGCACCTTCCACATGCCCAAACCATTAGCCAGCTTGAGCTGAGCTGAGGAAAAATAGGGTTTTTGGTGCCAAGCCCTTCGGAGATTTCATGCCACCTGACAAAGGGAGGCTAGAGCCCTGAAAAGATCAAGGCTAGAAAAAATAAACATAAAAGTCCATAACCTGGCAACAAAGAACATACAAAAATAGGGGGATGGAGGGAGAAAGTGATTACTGAAGCACTGATCATTCAAATATCTACTGTTATGGTAAGTTTACTTATACAGCTGTACTATGTTCATCATATTGATCAATGCTGCTAAAGCCTTAGCTATATGGATAGACTACCATAGATTAAAATCAGTGGGAGGAGGAAGAATAAGTGTCTAGGAACCACTAGAGAATGGACATAGCAAACCTGTTCAAAACCTGGAGATGAAATCCACTTTGCTTTGTAAAGTTATGTATAGAGGACCAAGCTGCTGCTTCTAGAACACTTCTAGAATTAAACCTTTTCCAAAAAGTCACAGATGAAGCCAAGGCCTTAGTGAAATATGCTTTGACCCTGCTAGAATTGCCTTACTGTGGTGGATTTAAGAAAATGTAATAGTATGGGACAACTTTTGTAAATAGTCTGCTTTGACACAGGTTGTCCGTTCTTCTTACCTTTATGAGACAGGAATAACTGATCAGAGTTCTTGAAAGATTTAGTCCAGTCAAGATAATAACTGAGCTATCTATAGACATCCAGAGAATGAACAATCCTTTTCCCTCATCTTTAGGTTCTGGAAAGAAGACAGAGAGAGAGAGAGAGAAAGAGATAGCTTTACTCAAAGTAAAACTGGATACAATATTATGCACAAAGGAACAATTAATTCTTAAGGAAAGACTATCTCGGTGGAACATGAGATAAAGCTGACTTACCATAAGAGCTTGCAACTCAGATATTCTTGTTGCAGAAGTCAGAGCAATGAGCAAAACTGTTTTCCATATTAAGCTCCTAAAGGCTGTGTGTTGAACTGGATCAAATAGAGCAAGAGTTAATTAATTTTCTAAGACAAAATTAAAATCACAGGGAGGATCCAACTCTTTTCTTGTAGGCTTGGTATGCAACACCTCTTCCAAAAACATTTCTATAGGTGAAAGCATCGAATAGGGGGATCCACTGGCAGACAAGCTGAAAGATTAATCTTGATGGAGGAGTAAGATAGCCAGGGGATAATAACTCACACAGATTATCTAGAACCAGAAAAAAACAGTAGCCTTAAAAGGTCTTGGTACCAACTAGTAAATGTTTTCAATTTGAGAATTCAGCTCAGTTGTGGAACTTACAGTCATGACAGAAGTTTGGACGAGAGGTTATAAATTAATACTTTTTTACTTATTGTGGTTGGTGATAGTGGGAATTTAAATGACTGTCATGATTTGCTTTAGATGACTTAAATTTTGCAGTAAGTTTTACAGATATGGCTATATTCTGTTGTTTAAGCCATTATACAGACTGTGCAAGTAGTTTGGAGAAGCAGTAATCTTTGTTGGAGATGGCTGCTAGAAGAATTAATGAAACTCGTTTAGACTACACACTTGGACATTACAGGTACCTGCCCGGTAAATCTCCACCGCGTGGCCACCAAGAATTAACCCCATAGTTTTAAAGCGAAGCAAGAGAACTTTCCACTGCAAGACTGCACAGGCAGATACTGACAACCTGAACAAATACAACAACTTCCCTGGGAAAAGGTCAATAACTAACTTTTTAACAAAAAGGACCTTGTAACAGTTTACTTTAAAATAGCATACCAGGCAGATGAGAAATATAGTATCTACTCAGCCTACTGCCTATGGTAGCTAAACGACATCAGGATTTTATCCCTAAAGTCTGCTACTAAATTTAGCACAAAGGTGTAGCCATAGTGTGGGACTTAAGTTCCACCTCAAACAACTTTGCTACCTACAAGCAGGTCGAGTAGCCATTATTAAAGGCTTTCTACACTCACCTGCTTTACAAGTCTTGAGATATAGTAAGCTCCTGTTGAGCGGTGTATCCCCGCTCCGCTTCGCCCTCGCTTCTCTCGGGCTCGCTCCGCGCCCCACCCTGCCCCCTAATCCCACCCGCCCCCACTATCTCTACTTTTATTTGCTCAATAACCACACCCTAAACATCCCAGAACCAATTGAATTCACCCATACATTAACTACATCCCCTCTCATTAATCCGGTAGTCAAATATACTAAGCATCCTATTTTGCAGTCCCACCTAGTAAAATATACCACCATTACCTATTAATTATGTCAAAAACTAAGTACCTTCTCATCCCCCTTATATTGCCACTTGTAATTATTCCCTACATGCTAACTAGCTATGAAAACCTAAAGCTCACAGGATGTCACTACCCTAAGGGACAAACTAGTAATTCCACAAAACAGTTCCCTAACAAACCTTCTCCTTTCTATCTCCTATTGTTGTCAGGCAAAACCAGTATATACCTCACCCAACTATACCCAAAGGACCCAACAACTAAACAAGGACAAAAGATACTCTATAAACTCCTAAAACTCTTAGCTCAATTGAAAAAACGCATTATGATAGATGGGGATATACACCCAAACCCAGGTCCAACCCCCAACCCCACTACGGATATGCCAAACCCAGGCCCAACCTCCAACCCCAATACTGTCATACCAATACTAACCCAAAGGACGGCCTGCTCCCTTCTCATCTTCCATCTTAACCTTAGAAGCATCAACAATAAACTTCAAAACCTACATGCCATGATAGCCACACACCTCCCTGATATTATGTGCCTATCAGAAACATGGCTTAAACCGATCATCAAAGATGAAGAAATTCTCCCACCTGGATATAATATTTTAAGGGCTGACCGTAAAAAAAAAGGGGTGGTGGTATAGCTGTCCTGTTCAAAAGTTCACTAAATATCATATTTCACCCTATCCAACCCCCTATAACAGCCGATGCAGAAACACTAGCCTTAAAAATATGCCTAAATAACCAAAAAAGTATTAACCTCTTTGTAATATATATTCCACCTGGGAACAATTTAGAAACCATGGAGATAACGTTAAACTGGCTAGCTACAAACTACCCTCAAGAAACCATCGTACTAGGCGATGTTAACATTGACTGGACACTATGTTCAGCACAGACCATTCCCACACCCATTAACCTGTATGGATTCTCCCAAAATATAATCTCTACAACAAGAATAGGTAACGCTTACCAAAAAGAAAGTATACTAGATTTGATCCTTACCAATAACCATGCCCATAAGTATACCACCGGGACCCTTCCTAATGACCTGAGTGACCATCTTGTCACTTTCTTAATTAAACACAAAGTTTCTAGGACAAATCTTCCATTACATAGACTTATTAGAAATAAGAAGAAATTTGTTCCATCACAATTTGTAGCAGAACTCAAGTCCTGCAACTGGACAAAGCTAAAAACTTTACCCCTAGAGGAGAGCGTGTCATTCTTTAAAGACACATTCCTAAAAATTCTTGACAACCATGCTCCTAACTGACTCACTAGGACTAAGGTGAAGATAGCTCCCTGGCTATCCAAAGAAACAAAAACCAAAATTAAAATTAGAGATAAAGCATGGGACAAATGGCGAGCCACCAAGGCACCCCTAGACCGCATTAAATTCCAGGAACTTAGAAATGCAACCAAAAAAGCTAGCACAATGGATAAAAAGAACTATTTCTGTCACCTTCAAGACAAACACCAGAACAGCCCCAAAAAGTTTTGGGCAGGCTTAAATAATCTCCTCCATCCTGGGAAATCAGCCACTCCTACCCCTGAGACTCTTATTGACAAAAAACCTGAAGTCATAGCTAACACCTTTAACTCCTTCTTTACTGAAACTATTCAATCTCTAGCCAACCAACTTCCTCCCCCTTCCCCACCCCAAACTAATGTTATTGAAGCCACCTTCCCATCCTTTAAAATACAGCCTATCCCTACCTCTTACATCAAAACCCTACTGAAAAAACTTAAACCTACCACCCTCTCGGCAGATCAGCTCCCAGCCGAATACCTGCAAATAGCAGCTGATGCTATAGCCTACCCCATCTCCATCCTGATAAACAGAACCTTTACTGAGGCCACAATACCCAATATCTGGAAAATATCCTACGTAATACCACTACATAAAGGTGGTCCTTCTACTGAGCCATCTAACTACAGACCCATAGCAATTCTATCCCCAATAGCTAAGATCATGGAAAGATGTGTTCATAAACAATTTCTTAATCACCTCTCTCTAAACAATCTTTTGACCAAATCTCAACACGGCTTTAGACCCTACCATAGTCGACCACTGCCCTCCTATCCTTTACTGACTCAATTAATAAAAATCGCAACAACAAAAAATATCCTCTGCCCTATTTCTTGACCTGTCAAAGCCTTTGATATGGTCAATCACCAACTACTGCTACAGGCGCTAAAACCTTCCACTTTGATAATTCAGCTCTCAATTGGTTCCATGCCTATCTCTCTGGAAGGCAACAGGCAGTCCAATGGCAAAATAAGCTCTCTCAACCCTTACCTAATACCATAGGAGTTCCACAAGGCTCCATTCTAGGTCCCCTTCTCTTCTCCGTGTTTATAAATGAACTCCACTCAGTCATCCCTCAAGCCACATGCATCCAATATGCAGACGACTCCACCCTCATCTACTCTAATGTAGCTCTCCCTGACCTACAAGTAATGACCCAACAGTGCTTTAGTACAATTGAAAAATGGCTATCAGAGAGGAATCTCATCCTAAATCCTAAAAAAACTAAGCTATTACTATTCTTTCCCACCTCAGCTCCTTCTCCAGTGCAATACCCCCCACTAGCTAATAATAGCACCTTCTTTGTTCAATCTAATAATGGCACCATAATTAACCCTGACACTAACACTAAACTACTAGGGGTCATTATTGACAATAAACTTAAATTTAACTTACACATCAGTCAAACCATAAAGACTGTAAATAAGAAACTCGGATCACTGTATAGAATTAAGAACTTCCTCACCCCCGTTGCCAAACTAACCATAGCACGTACCCATCTTCTCTCTACACTACTGTATGCTTCCCCTGTTTTCTCTTTCCTCAACATAGGGGACATCAATAAACTTTCCGTGACTTACAATCACATTGCTAGATTCATTACAGGTGCCCCTTATAGAACGCATCACTGCCTTAACCTAAAGAAACTTGACTGGTTAGAACTACCAAATATTCTCAAACTTAACCAACTCTCCGAAGCATATAAAATCATCAAGGAACCTGAAAAAACTCCCTCACTAGACAATCTACTGACCCCCTACCTCAACCTAAGTAGTCTTCACTCCTCTAACAGATTACTGGTCCAAACTATCAAATCCAACAATATGGGAGGGGATGCTCTCTATGCTAATTCTATAGGCAAGGTATGGAACTCCCTACCTAACAACCTAAGACTCTCCAATTCACTTTCTCAATTCAAGAAAAATCTTACCCAATTCTTTAAGGAACATTGGATATGCTCCTGCGTAAACCCAGGCTAGGTTCCTGTCAACTATAACTCATCCTACACTACTTGAACAATTTGGATATCTTCTCAATTTCTTACTCCAACTGACTATTAATCCTACTCTACTGTAATAAAGTACGTAGTTTCTTTATCATCCCTCAGAACTCTAGATAAACAATGAACTGGAATCTCGCAATAGTACTTTAAAGTCCCTTGAACTGCACTAGTTTTCACTAGTTTTTTTCCTCTTTAGAATTGTATTTTAACTGTTATTCTGCTATCATCAGTTTTACATGAATGTAGATAATACGTTAACGAGCATATTTTTTCTACCATATATGTAATGTGTAAACTTATATGTATTTTTTTTTGCAATTTGGAGCTTTTCTCCCCGGGCCTCCGCTGAAAATGGACATGTATCCAGTCGGACCATCCCGGTCAACAAATGTAAAATAAATAAATAAAATAAAATGATAATATATGATATTCTAGTAGCATGTTTTCTTGCCTCCTTTAATACCTGCTGCACATTCTTAGAAAATAGGTGCCTAAAAGGTATTAAGACTCTATCATCCAGGCAGTTAGTTGAGATGCATCAAACACCCCTGCCTTGTGTGAGTAGGTCCAGTTTGTGAGGAACCTGTGGTAATTACCCTTGATTATTTCCAAAAGAAGGGAGAATCACTATTGCATTGGCCAGAAGGGAGTCACCACAATGACCTTAGGAGAGTTCTTCTAAATCACCTGCATAGAGTTCTGCAGCAAAAGTTTGCCAACTGATTTTGTGAGTGGAGATAAAAAGATCTATTCAAGGTGTACCCTACTGTTGAATCAATTTCTGGAAGACTCCCTCATTCAGTATCTATTTGAGAGGGTTTGTCCAAGTTCTGCACAGCTTGTCTGCCACAAACATTTGCTACGACAGAATATTAGATGCCTGTAAAGTGTGATTGTCTTGAAATTCTATATCCTAGGCTACCATGGTTAGTCTGTGTAGATGGTTAAGATCTGGTTCCCTGCTTTTTGTTTATGTACCATATCACTAAGATGCTGTCTGTGATCACTTGCAACAGTCCTGAGGATGATAGGTGAATGTAAGAGTTGAGTGCATTGATGACTGCCATCTCTTTCACTTTTATGTGTTTTGGTCTGTCCTTTCTATTCAAAAGACCTTGCACGTTTATCACCATAGACACTGCTCTTCAAGCAAAGTCTGAGGCATCTGTTTTTACACACTGTGCTGGAGCAGGAAGGAAGAATGGGAGACCTGGATTATGGTAAATTTGGTCTCTCCATCAAAGATTTCCTTTCTCACAAATCCCAGAAACTGAAATCTGGAAGGTCAGAGGATTTTGATGCTGGGACCATACTGGTTTTAGGTACTGCTGAATGCTTCCCTTGCAAGTGGAATTCTGTTAATCGAGTCCTAGTATCCTGAAAAATTCCTTTGCTGAGGCTTTTGTCTGAGAGGAAAAAATCAGGAACAGATATAGCTATAAAACCACTTTTTCCCATGATAGATAAGCTCTGTGAACTGATGTATCTAGAAGAGACCCCAGAAAAACAATCCTGTGAGAGGGAGTTAAACATGACTTTTGAATGTTCTCCTGAAACCTCAGTCAGTGCAGGAGTCCTAGTACCCAATTAAGAGACTTCTGAAACTTTAAAGAAGACTGTAAAAATAAGTCAAATAAATAAGGAATATGTCAACACCTCTCAATCAACAGTACACTATCTGTGGAGCTAGATACTTTGTTAATATCCTTGTAGCTGTGAATAATCCAAAGGATAATACAGAGAACTGAAAGTGTGATCCAGAAACAGAATACCTTAAAAATCTGAAATATATCTATATAAATGTTTTGATAAGCATACTTTTATCTAAGGTCATCAAAAACTTAAATGGTTAACTGGAGGTAACAAATTGTGAAGAGATAATATTCTGAACATGGGTGCTATCACAAATTGATTTTACAAGGAAAGATTTACAACTGGTTTCCATGAATCTTTTTTCTTTCACACCAGAAACATGCATAAATAAAAACTCTCTCCTAGATGAGGAAGAATGGTTCTATTACCCAGTGAGTCAGCAAATGCTCAGAGAAGGAGAAAAGAGAAGTCCAATCTGGCAGATGAGGAGGATTCTACTGGAAGAGATGAAGAAATTTCCACTGCCATCTGTATCTGAGATGAATAACTTTCAG